>NC_141695.1:330457169-330499669 GCF_964263255.1 Lissotriton vulgaris
GTCCGATTGTCCAGGCCGGTCCCAGGCTATCACCTAGCCCTGCAGATGTAGTTTATGGCCCCAGCTGTAGAGAATCACCCCTCTTCAAAGGAGTTACAGTAGATCAAGGCCCCCACCTGATGAGATCCGTCAACCACACGCGTTCCTACTATCTGATAACCATCCTGTATTGTGCTTGGGGAGGGGATTCTCACTGTGAGGGTGTGTGGGACCGAGCCTGAAGCGGAAGATTCCAGGGATACCTCTTTGTACATCAAAGTTTTTACAATTATGTGTCACATTAAAAATATATAGCACTCCAACAAAGTAGTAGGATTATAACACTTTAATAACTTATAAATATATAGAACGCAACAAAAACAGTAAATACATTTAAACATTTTTTTGAAAAAAGAAGCAACAATGGTCAGTAGCTGTGTTTTGTGCGAATAGTCCCAAGGCAGCACAACGTGCTGAGTTCTGGACGGCACCCAGGTGATGTTACCTGGGTGCCGCACTGGTTTTTGGTATCCTACAATGCAGCTCCGAAAAACGGCGTGGGGCGTCCCGGGGGGTGCGCGGGGAGGCCTCATCAGTAGCGGTCTGTTGTGCGAATAGTCCCAAGGCAGCAGAACGCGCCGAGATGTGGATGGCACCCAGGTGATGTCCAGTAAGTTGTCGCACTGGTTTTGGCATCCTACAATGCTGCTCCGAAAAACGGCGTGGGGCGCCTGGGGGGGGGGGGGGGGGGAGGCGGCGTGAACGGGTCTCCCCAGGTGGAGGCTCGTCTGCTGTACTGGGGCGCCCCTTTACCGTTTCAGTTGCTATTCCGCCCGCTTTTGCTACACTGTGCCTCATCTTCCATTCAGCTGTTTATCGCCCGCTCTTGCGGCTACAGCGTCTCGCTCACCATGTAGTTGAGTTGCGCCCACTCTTGCGGTGCAGCGATAGGCGGCTGCCACAGGACTCTTAAAATGGTGGACGGCTCTTCGGATTTGGGCCTGGTCCACTAAAATGGCCCTGGGACACCTTGGAACTCGGACGTCCCCTGAGCCTTGAAGATTTTACAAAAGTCTTGGGGGCTCCCGACTCCTGCAGGCTTCCGGTGGGGAGCGGCTGCCATGATTGCTCGCGGATTGACCACGACGAAGCCACGAGATGGTGGTGCTCTCAGGCTGACGCCAGCTTCAGTCTGAAACATCTAGAAACAAGGTGGGGCTTTCATCGTTTGGGAAAAAAAAATGTTTTAATCCAATGAAAAGTATTATTTTTAGGTCATATGATCAAGCCTTCCATCATTAGGAAACCAAAAGTAAAATGAACCAATGAAAAGTTTTATAACGAAGTCACATGACCTGTTATGCTTACGTTACGCGCTGCTATAAAAAGCGTAGAAAATCCGTTGGCACATGAGGCGGCGTCAGCAGCGGACCGATGTGCGAATAGGCCGAAGGCAGCACAACGCGCCGAGATCCGGATGGCACCGAGGTGGTGTCCAGCAAGTTGCACTGGTGTGGCCAACCTGCAATGCTGCGCTGAAAGTCGGCGTGGGGTGCCTGGGGGGGGGAGGTGGCGCAAACTGGCCTCTCTCGCCTCCCCAGGTGGAGGCACCTGATGTGCAGTGCGGCGCCCCTTACCGTTTCACTCGCCGTCCAGCAGAGTTGCGCCCGCACTTGCTGCTACAGTAGGCCGAAGGCAGCACAACGCGCCAAGATCCGGATGGCACCGAGGTGGTGTCCAGCAAGTTGCCGCACTGGTGTGGCCATCCTACAATGCTGCGCCGAAAGTCGGTGTGGGGCGCCCCGTTGGCCTGTGAGGTCGCGTCAGTCAGTGGGGGCTGTTTGAGAAAGCAATGTGACGCTGTGCGTCGCCCCCAAGATGGAGGCTCCTCGGCTGCAGTGGGGCGCCCCTTGGTGTTTCACTCGCTATCCAGCTGAGTTGCGTCCGCACTTGCGGCTACAGTAGGCCGAAGGAAGCACAACGCGCCGAGATCTGGATGGCACCGAGGTGGTGTCTAGCAAGTTGCCGCACTGGTGTGGCCATCCACAATGCTGCGCCGAAAGTCGGCGTGGGGTGTCCCGTTGGCCTATAAGGTGGTGTCAGTAGCGGACCGATGTGTGAATAGGTCGGAACCAGCACAAGGCGCCAAGATCCGGATGGCACGGAGGTGGTGTCATAGTTGAGAGTTCTGAGCAGCGCTTGTAACACTGTCTGAAGCTTATTTGCACCTGCTGCAGCTTCACTATTGCCCTGGTGTGGCCAAAGATCGCCCATGACATAGGCGGCCGGCTCCCATGGTTCGGCGGAACTTTTTTCCTTTTCCTTTCTGCATCTTGTCCCACAATCCGTTTGACCTTTAGACACGACCAGGTCCCTAAATGTGTGCAGGGGGACGCTATTGATTGAATCAAAATGGCGGCTTCACACAAAGCTGACTCAAGCGTTGCTGGTGATGCTATACAGACAAAAAATGGTTTTCAGTTTGTACATTCTTCAGGATTTTTCCATTCAAGTCTGCTTGAGAGTTTGTAGAACAATGGCTTTAGATCTTGCCCTCCCCTCTTTTGACTGTTGGTTCTTGTTGCCTATCTCTTCTGTTGTCATTTAACTGAACCTTTTTTGACTGCCGAAAGGGGTTCTGGTCCGACCGCTGGTTGGTGGAGACATTTTGACTATATCCTGGACCTGCCCGGCCTCGCCCAAAATGGCGCCGGTATAAATGCGACTCGTAACTCCTTGTTGTGTACTGGTTGCACAACCTTGATATCACGAGATACGTATGCAGTTTTGAAGCACATGGCGGGCGGGAACGAGAATTGATTGAATATTTCGACATCCCTATTGATATTAAGTTCTGATGTGTTATTGATTACTGTACTATTGAAAGTTCGAATTAACGTTCCCCATGGTACTTGCCCGCAAATGTATATCTAGATAATTTTATTGTAAGTGGCCCTGTCGTATTTTAATTACAAAATGTACGTCCACCGATTCCACAACTGTTAGACACCTTAGTTCTTGCAACCTAATGGCCCGCTCGTTGCGTTCCTCTACAGTGTAAATGTCTCCTCATCATATACGATTCCAGTTTGCTCCGTGGCCGGCCCACGTGGTTATAGGCCCGTATTTGTATACTGACATTTTCACAATAAAGGTTTTTAAAACAAAACATGGTAGTAGTATTTACATTGGTAAAGTTTTTGATTTTAGTCACTGTTTTCGAATCAGTAAAAGGCAAGTGAAATAAAGCAGTCCAATTACATGACGGATAAAAGGTATAATACGCAGGAACGCAGTAAAGATAAATGGTCAAGGGCTGTTGTGTTTTTTACTCCTGCAACATAAAGTGATCGATAAGAATCTGATATTCAGGCGTATCGGCGACTAAGAGAGCAGGCCGAGCATCTTTTGCTCAACGGCTCCGTCATGGGACGAAGAAACGCCCTTTTTCTAGAAAAATGAATATATTTTACTTGCAGGACAGTTGTAAATTTTCCGGGAAAATACATTAGCCTGGAACATTATAACATATATGTTTAAGAAAAAATAATGTTCGAAAGCAATAAAAAGCGTAATTTTTAGGTCATATGACCAAGCCTTTCATCATTAGAATAACAAAAGTAAAATGAACCAATGAAAAGTTTTATTAACAAGTCACATGACCTGTTATGCTTACGTTACGCGCTGCGCGCCGCGCCCCGGATCCCTTCCGGGAAGCTGCGCTTCGCGCACTGGAGTACTTCCGGGTGCGCTAACGCGGCGTGTCATATAACGCATTACGCGACAACGTAGGTCCAGAATATAGTCACAATGTCTCCACCAACCAGCGGTCGGAACACAACCCCTTTCAGCAGTCTAAAAAGTTCTGTTAAATGAAAACAGAAGGGACAGGCAACAAGAACCATCAGTCAAAGAGGGGAGGGCAAGTTCTTCCCTACCGGGTCACGTTGGGGCGCTACCGGAACTGATCGAATTGGTAGTCTACAGTGTTTCTGGATGTTTCAGACTGAAGCTGGCATTAGCATGAGAGCACCACCATCTCGTATCTCAGTCGTGGCCATTCCACGAGCAATCATGGCAGCCGCTCCCCACCAGAAGCCTGCGGGAGTCGGGGGCCCCCAAGACTTTTGTAGAATCTTCAAGGCTCAGTGGACGCTTTCGAGAATGGGGCCCAAGCCCTAGCAGACAAGCGTCCGAGTTCCAAGGTGTCCCATGGCCATTTTAGTGGACCACGCCCAAATCTGAAGAGGCGACCGCCATTTTGAGAGTCCTGTGGCAGCCGCCTATAGCTGCATCGCAAGAGCGGGAGCAACTCAACTACATGGTGAGCGAGACGCTGTAGTCGCAAGAGCGGGCGGTAAACAGCTGAATGGCGGAAGAGGCACAGTGTAGCAAAAGCGGGCGGAATGGCAACTGAAACGGTAAAGGGGCGCCCCACTACAGCGTGTCTTCAGGTCAAACGGATTGTGGGATACGGTCCAGAATGGAAGAGTCATCAAAAGGCAAAAAGTTCCGCCGGACCCCGGGAGCCGGCCGCCTATGTCAGGGGCGATCTTAGGCCACGCCAGGGCAACACGACTTGGGGAGGGGGCAGAAGTCAAGCGCACCCTCCCAGTCCGCGCCACCACACCGTATGTTGAAAATCTGAAGCCATCGTTTTACAAACTCTCAACCAGCCTGGATGAAAAATCTTGAAGAATGTACAAACTGAAAACCAGTTTTTGTTTGCATAGCATCAGCAGCAACGCTTGCTATCAGAGTGCATGAGTTTCATGCTCGATCGATTGAGCTAGCCGGATCAGGCAACAAAAAGTATAAAATAGTTATGTAAATAGTTATTTAATAAAATGTTTTACCCTGTTACTTTGCTGGTGTGTTGTATATATTTATAATATTTGCATAGAGTTTATCGTTATTTTGGGCGGGGTGGGTGGCGGAGCCGAGCTGTCTTGCAGCCATCATGGTGTGGAGCTCAGTTCATCTCACTAGTTTCGTATTTCTCATGAAGGGTTGTTCCTAATGTTTCTATTTTAGCGAGGTCAAAAAGAGATCCCATTAGTGGCCTACTGATTTTGCTCGATTATTTATTTATTTTTTTACACGATTTTTCACTATCTGCAAAGACTAAACAGAGTATTGCGGCTTTGTGCTTGTTAGTAAATAGAGAATGAACCAAAGAGAATAAATTCTAAAATAGTAAATGCTTGGATAACAATCAATCAAATGGAGAGACAAGCAGGCACGACGGATTACAACGGGGGCAAAGGCCTGCGTTAACTACCCTTCACTATCTGCAAAGAGAGAGTACTTCTAAGAGAAAAGAGGGGCGGGGGGCAGCGTTCAAAGCACATCAGCGTGCATAAACACGAAAATGTTTTTACCTATCACGTACTTGACATTTGACAGCTTTTGATATTTGCTATTAAAAAACCATTGAAATTCAATGAAAAAACCATAGGTTTTAGCCCATATATAGTTAGGGATTAGCATTTACAAAACCTTGAAAATTCACTGAAAAAACCATAGGTTATAGACCATATATAGTTAGGGATTAGCATTTACAAAACCTTATTTTACTCGCATAAAACCATTGAAATTCGCATATATAGTTAGTTGCACTAACTATATATCGCGCACCTGCAATCCACTGCTGATGATGTCACATATTACATCATTCATGACATGGTCAGTGACATCACTGATGACATCATCCAGTGGCTGTCTGTTTCTGTAAAGTTAAACTATGTCTTACATATTGAAGAATGAGTGGATGTATAAGTGTCTGGATGAAGGATTTAGTAGGTGCATGACTGACTGTATGAGAGAGTGATTAAATGTGTCTCACTGAGTGCATGGGTTAGTGACTAAACTGTCTTAATTTGTGCATCATTATATCTGTTGTTCTATAAACTGCTGCATGTGTTGATCAGTAGCTATATGAGTAACTGTATGGGTTATTGATTGGTTGTCCAAGTATTTGTATGGGAGTGAGAGTGTGTGTGTGTTGGTGTCTGGGAGATGTGTGACTCTGTGCATAGATGTGTGAGCAGTTGATTCACTAGATGTATAGGTTCAAAACTGCATGTGGAAACAGCTGTATGGGTGGTTGACTGTGTGCATGAGTGTATTGGTGAGTGAATGGATATCTCAGTGCTACATGTCAAAGTAAGAACATATGTAAAACACAGTACATGTGAGAGTTCACATATATAAATTACTGTGTATAAGAGCTAGTGAATGTGTGAGTGGCTGCATGGATCATTGAAAACTTGTATCAGTGATTGTATAAGAGAGTAAATATGTGTTAGAATATGTTTGAATAAGTAAGGTGTGTATAACTGTATAGTTGAGCAAATGGAGGTGCGATTGATTCTTTGCATGACTGACTAGGTGTGTGAGTAACTCCATGGATGAGTGACAGTATGTGAGTGTCTGTTTACACTGAGTGTATCTAAGGTTATATTCGAGTCTGAAGAGGTTCATCGTATTATCACATGAATGATGTCATCATTGATGTGATCAGTAATGTCAAATGAGATGTCATCAGTGATGTTATCAGTGATATCATTTGAGATGTCATCAGTGATGTCATCAGTGATGTCATTTGAGATGTCATCAGTGATGTCATCAGGGATGTCACTGACCATGTCATGAATGATGTAATATGTGACATCATCAGCAGTGGATTGCGGGTGCGCGATATATAGTTAGTGCAACTAACTATATATGCGAATTTCAATGGTTTTATGCGAGTAAAATAAGGTTTTGTAAATGCTAATCCCTAACTATATATGGTCTATAACCTATGGTTTTTTCAGTGAATTTTCAAGGTTTTGTAAATGCTAATCCCTAACTATATATGGGCTAAAACCTATGGTTTTTTCATTGAATATATATATATACATATACATATATACATATATATATATATATACATATATTACCTACTGGCGATAGCCAGTAGGTATATATAGTTAGGATTTTTTCTCTATGGAACTTTTGAAAATTCTATGTCTAATAACTTTGGCGTTTGTGGACGGAATCGGCTGAAATTTTCAGGAAAATGGCACATTTTGTTTCTGAGCAGCCCCTGAAAATTTGGGGAGATTTCGTCAAGGGGGGGCTGAGAAAAAAGGGGGGTCCCAAAATGCGTTTTTCCCATGTTAATTTCCATAGGGCGGTTGGCCTCACTTTTAGCTCGAACGGCTGAATGGATTTGCACGAAACTTGCCAAAATTGTAGGGACTGTTAGCCCGATGTGCCTTTGCTAGGTCTCAATATATGTGCTTCAGTGGATTTTGAGAAATTAACGTTCAAAAAAAGATATATATCTGTAACAGCGCTCCGGGTAGCGCTCCGGTTCGCTTACTTTTCGCGTAACGGAGCTTTGCGTAGCGAAGCTGATTGGCTCTCCGGTGTCTGTCAACATTCTAAACAGTCCGTAGCGGCCGCCATCTTGTCTCTCGGTAGGATCGAGAGACAAGAAGAGGTGAAAAACAAAGGGGGAATTTAATGAAAGGGGGCAAGGTATACCCCTCTTGACCCCCTAGGAATGATGTTGGGGTTATTAAAGGGTCCCGTGGGGAAAATAAAAAAAAATTGATTTTTCACGGTAGAAGCGCTTCCCGGGCCGCGAACTGGGCCGCAAACTGGTAGCGAAACGGGAATTCGCCATTTTGTGTTTCGTTTTAATTAAATTACTAGGTATAAGGGGGTACGGGAGACGTATCCTGATCCCTTATGTTTTCTGAGGGTGGCTGAGGAGGCTCATATATGTTGATACATGTCTTCCAGCGGCTGTGCGTGAGCGTTTTATTTTTTTTGCTGCGTGACGTCTGTTAACGTTCGATTCGATGGAAATCAGGAAGTGTTGACCGCCAATTTGTCACTGCGATAAAATATTTTGTTATAAATTAATCCTTATTGATAAACATTGTCTGCGCCATCTTGCCTTTTTTCCAATGCCACAATTTTGTCGTGCATGGCAGCCATTTTAGATGCCTTGACCAGACCCACTCTCTGCACGCCGTTGATTCTCAGCACGGCTCCCCACCCTCGCAAGCATCTCCCCCACGCACTGGTCACCCCCGCTCTCTCTCTCATGCATGGGCCATAAACCTCCCCCCATCTGCGCTGTTCTTCTCTGAGAATCACACCCTGTGCCCGCCCGACACCTCCCTTTCACCCTATTCACTACCGCACCCTCTGACACTTCTCTTCCTCTGTGTCCGATTGTCCAGGCCGGTCCCAGGCTATCACCTAGCCTTGTGGATGTAGTTTATGGCCCCAGCTGTAGAGAATCCAGACATGCCAACCCTCCCGATTCAGGCGTGAGACTACCGATTTCAGTGCTAGTCTCCCGCCTCCCGATTCCTGCAAGCAAAAACCAGATTCCTCGGGGGTTTCAGCTGACAGGGCTTGGTATTGTGTTACGTGCTAATTCTTCCAGGAAACGTCAGAGGGCCGATGCAGGGGCTCTAGAAGGGGTGATAAACCATTTAAGCCTCATTAACAAGCGCATGGTCTTTTAAAGATCTGTGAAGTACTCGTTGCGGCGGTGTGTGTGCCCTGTTTCAGAAGCGGGGGGGGGGGGCACTGCCAGCAACTTGCCAGGCCAGGCAGTGTTCAACACTTGCATCACCCTTTCTCTGCCTGCTATTGCGCTCCATGCTTCGGAAAGGTAAGAAAAAGAACGTGCATTTGAGTTTGAAATGTCCGATTCTGCAGCAGCACACTTCCAAAGCCCACACATGACAATAACCCGATTCAAGGCCCCATTCTCCCGATTTTTTTAAAAAAAATCTCCCACTTTGCTCTTCTGAAATGTTGGCATGTATGAGAATCATCCCTCTTCAAAGGAGTTACAGTAGATGAAGGCCCCCACCCCATGAGATCCGTCACACCATACGGGTTCCTACTATCTGATAACCATCCTGTATTGTGCTTGGGGAGGGGATTCTCACTGTGAGGGTGTGTGGGTCCGAGCCTGAAGAGGAAGATTCCAGGGATGCCTCTTTGTACATCAAAGTTTTTACAATTATGTGTCACATTAAAAATATACTCCAACAAAGTAGTAGGATTATAACACTTTAATAACTTATAAATATATAGAACGCAACAAAAACAGTAAATACATTTAAACATTTTTTAGAAAAAAGAAGCAACAATGGTCAGTAGCTGTGTTTTGTGCGAATAGTCCCAAGGCAGCACAACGTGCTGAGTTCTGGACAGCACCCAGGTGATGTTACCTGGGTGCCGCACTGGTTTTTGGTATCCTACAATGCAGCTCCGAAAAACGGCGTGGGGCGTCCCGGGGGGTGCGCGGGGAGGCCTCGTCAGTAGCGGTCTGTTGTGCGAATAGTCCCAAGGCAGCAGAACGCGCTGAGATGTGGATGGCACCCAGGTGATGTCCAGTAAGTTGCCGCACTGGTTTTGGCATCCTACAATGCTGCTCCGAAAAACGGCGTGGGGCGCCCCAGGGGGTGGGGGGGGGGGAGAGAGGCGGCGTGAACGGGCCTCCTCAGGTGGCGGCTCGTGTGCTGTAGTGGGGCGCCCCTTTACCGTTTCAGTTGCCATTCCGCCCGCTTTTGGTACACTGTGCCAAAATCCGCCATTCAGCTGAGTTGCGCCTACTCTTGCGGTTCAGTGATAGGCGGCTGCCACAGGACTCTCAAAATGGCGGCAGGCTCTTTCCCTTTTGGGCCTGGTCCACTAAAATGGCCCTGGGACACCTTGGAACTCGGACGCTTGTCTGCTAGGTCTTGGATCCCATTCTCGAAAGCGTCCCCTCAGCCGTGAAGATTCTACAAAAGTCTTGGGGGCCCTCGACTCCTGCAGGCTTCCGGTGGGGAGCGGCTGCCATGATTGCTCGCGGAATGACCACGACGGAGCCACGAGATGGTGGTGCTTTCATGCTGACGCCAGCTTCAGTCTGAAACATCCAGAAACAAGGTGGGGCTTTCATCGTTTGGGAAAAAAAAAATGTTCTAAACCAATGAAAAGTGTTATTTTTAGGTCATATGACCAAGCCTTCTATCATTAGGAAACCAAAAGTAAAATGAACCAATGAAAAGTTTTATAAACAAGTCACATGACCTGTTATGCGGCATAGGGCTATAAAAAGCGTAGAAAATCAGTTGGCACGTGAGGTGGCTTCAGTAGCGGACCGATGTGCGAATAGGCCGAAGGCAGCACAACGCGCCGAGATCCGGATGGCACCGAGGTGGTGTCCAGCAAGTTGCTGCACTGGTATGGCTATCCTACAATGCTGCGCCGAAAGTCGGCGTGGGGCGCCCCGTTGGCCTGTGAGGTCGCGTCAGTCAGTGGGGGCTGTGCGTCTCCCCCAAGATAGAGGCTCCTCGGCTGCAGTGGGGCGCCCCTTATCTTTTCACTCGCCGTCCAACTGAGTTGCGTCCGCACTTGCGGCTACAGTAGGCCGAAGGCAGCACAACGCGCCAAGATCCGGATGGCACCGAGGTGGTGTCCAGCAAGTTGCCGCACTGGTGTGGCCATCCTACAATGCTGCGCCGAAAGATGGCGTGTCTAGCTGAGTTTCTCCCGCTCTTGCGGTACAGTGACTCGAACGCGCCGAGATCCGGATGGCACCGAGGTGGTGTCCAGCAAGTTGCCGCACTGGTGTGGCCATCCTACAATGCTGCGCCGAAAGTCGGCGTGGGGCGCCCCGTTGGCCTGTGAGGTCGCGTCAGTCAGTGGGAGCTGTTTAAGGATCTGACTGCATTGGTGATGCTGTGCGTCGCCCCCAAGATGGAGGCTCCTCGGTTGCAGTGGGGCGCCCCTTGGTGTTTCACTCGTTATCCAGTTGAGTTGCGTCCGCACTTGCGGCTACAGTAGGCCGAAGGCAGCACAACGCGCCGAGATCTGGATGGCACCGAGGTGGTGTTTAGCAAGTTGCTGCTCTGGTGTGGCCATCCTACAATGCTGCGCCGAAAGTCGGCGTGGGGTGCCCCGTTGGCCTGTGAGGTGGTGTCAGTAGCGGACCAATGTGTGAATAGGCCGGAACCAGCACAAGGCGCCAAGATCCGGATGGCACCGAGGTGGTGTCATAGTTGAGAGTTCTGAGCAGTGCTTGTAACACTGTCTGAAGCTTATTTGCACCTGCTGCAGCTTCACTATCGCCCTGGTGTGGCCAAAGATCGCCCATGACATAGGCGGCCGGCTCCCGGGGTCCGGCGGAACTTTTTTCCTTTTCCTTTCTGCATCTTGTCCCACAATCCGTTTGACCTGAAGACACGACCAGGTCCCTGAATGTGTGCAGGGGGACGTTATTGATTGAATCAAAATGGCGGCTTCACACGAAGCTGAGTCAAGCGTTGCTGTTGATGCTATACAGACAAAAATTGGTTTTCAGTTTGTACATTCTTCAGGATTTTTTTTTCCATCCAAGGCTGGTTGAGAGTTTGTAGAACAATGGCTTCAGATTTTCAACATACTACTCTTCAACATTCTTCCTAAATGTAACAATGTGAGACTCACTAGGAGAACGGCTGTTTATCTTTCCTTTCAAAATGCTGCCAACAATATTTTCTGAATGGAAGACATCATCTTGTAGCATAAAGGGCCGAAAGGGGTTCTGGTCTGGCCGATGGTTGGTGGAGACATTTTGACTATATCCTGGACCTGCCCGGCCTCGCCCAAAATGGCGCCGGTATAAATGGGACTCGTAACTCCTTGTTGTGTACTGGTTGAACAACTTTGATATCACGAGATATGAATGCAGTTTTGATGCTCATGGCGGGCGGGGACGAGAATTGATTGAATATTTCGACATCCCTATTGATATTAAGTTCTGATGTGTTATTGATTACTGTACTATTGAAAGTTCGAATTAACGTCACCCATGGTACTTGCCCGCAAATGTATATCTAGATAATTTTATTGAAAGTGGCCCTGTCGTATTTTAATTACAAAATGTACGTCCACCGATTCCGCAACTGTTAGACACCTTAGTTCTTGCAACCTAATGGCCCGCTCGTTACGTTCTTCTACAATGCGATTGTCTCCTCATCATATACGATTTCAGTTTGCTCCGTGGCCGGCCCACGTGGTTATAGGCCCGTATTTGTATACTGACATTTTCACAATAAAGGTTTTTAAAACAAAACATGGTAGTAGTATTTACATTGGTAAAGTTTTTAATTTTAGTCACTGTTTTCGAATCAGTAAAAGGCAAGTGAAATAAAGCAGTCCAATTACATGACGGATAAAAGGTATAATACGCAGGAACGCAGTAAAGATAAATGGTCAAGGGCAGTTGTGTTTTCCACTCCTGCAACATAAAGTGATCGATAAGAATCTGATAATCAGGCGTATCGGCGACTAAGACAGCAGGCCGAGCCTCTTTTACTCAACGGCTCCGTCATGGGACGAAGAAACGCCCTTTTTCTCGAAAAAGGAATATATTTTACTTGCAGGACAGTTGTAAATTTTCCGGGAAAGTACATTAGCCTGGAACATTATAACATATATGTTTAAGAAAAAATAATGTTCGAAACCAATAAAAAGCGTAATTTTTAGGTCATATAACCAAGCTTTTCATCATTCAAATAACAAAAGTAAAATGAACCAATGAAATGTTTTATTAACAAGTCACATGACCTGTTATGCTTACGTTGCGCGCTGCGCGCCGCGCCCCGGATCGCTTCCGGGAAGCTGCGCTTCACGCACCGGAGCACTTCCGGGTGCGCTAACGCGGCGTGTCATATAACGCATTACGCGACAACGTAGGTCCAGAATATAGTCAAAATGTCTCCACCAACCAGCGTTCGGAACACAACCCCTTTCAGCTTTCTAAAAAGTTCTGTTAAATGACAACAGAAGGGACAGGCAACAAGAACCATCAGTCAAAGAGGGGAGGGCAAGTTCTTCTCTACCGGGTCATGTTGAGGCGCTACCGGAACTGATCGAATTGGTAGTCTACAGTGTTTCTGGATGTTTCAGACTGAAGCTGGCGTCAGCATGAGAGCACCACCATCTCGTAGCTCAGTCGTGGCCATTCCACGAGCAATCATGGCAGCCGCTCCCCACCAGAAGCCTGCGGGAGTCGGGGGCCCCCAAGACTTTTGTAGAATCTTCTAGGCTGAGGGGACGCTTTCGAGAATGGGACCCAAGCCCTATCAGGCAAGCGTCCGAGTTCCAAGGTGTCCCAGGGCCATTTTAGTGGACCACGCCCAAATCTGAAGAGCCGGCCGCCATTTTGAGAGTCCTGTGACAGCCGCCTATCGTTGCATCGCAAGAGCGGGAGCAACTCAACTACATGGTGAGCGAGACGCTGTAGTCGCAAGAGCGGGCGGTAAACAGCTGAATGGCGGAAGAGGCACAGTGTAGCAAAAGCGGGCGGAATGGCAACTGAAACAGTAAAGGGGCGCCCCACTACAGCGTGTCTTCAGGTCAAACGGATTGTGGGACAAGGTCCAGAATGGAAGAGTCATCAAAAGGCAAAAAGTTCCGCCGGACCCCGGGAGCCGGCCGCCTATGTCGGGGGCGATCTCAGGCTACACCAGTGCTATAAGACTTGGGGAGGGGGTCGAAGCCAAGCGTCTTCTCCGAGTCCGTGCCATCACACCGCCCCTCGGGGGCCTCCGTCAAGCGGTTTAGGGAGGTACCATATCACATTGTTTTCAAATGCAGTCAGGTCCACAAACGGCCCTCACTTACTTTGAGAATAGTGAAGCTGCAGTAGGTGCAAATAAGCTTCAGACAGTGTTACAAGCGCTGCTCAGAACTCTGAACTATGGCACCCAACATCCAGAACTTATGCCATTTGAGCATGGCAGTGACATCGAAGCAACTCAGGGACCAAAACCATGAACGTACACTCACGTATGAAAATCTTACTTGGGGAGGGGGTAGGAGCCATGCGCCCCCTCCCAGTCCGCGCCACCACACCGTATGTTGAAAATCTGAAGCCATCGTTCTACAAACTCAACCAGCCTTGGATGGAAAAATCTAGAAGAATGTACAAACTGAAAACCAGTTTTGGTCTGCATAGCATCAGCAGCAACGCTTGCTATCAGAGTGCATGAGTTTCATGCTCGATCGATTGAGCTAGCCGGATCGGGCAACAAAAAGTATAAAATAGTTATGTAAATAGTTATTTAATAAAATGTTTTACCCTGTTACTTTGCTGGTGTGTTGTATATATTTATAATATTTGCATAGGGTTTGTCGTTATTTTGGGTGGGGTGGGGTGGGCGGCGGAGTCGAGCTGTCTTGCAGCCATCATGGTGTGGAGCTAAGTTCACCTTACTAGTTTCGTATTTCTCATGAGGGGTTGTTCTTAATGTTTCTATTTTAGCGAGGTCAAAAACAGATCCCATTAGTGGCCTACTGATTTTGCTCGATTCCTTTTGTTTTTTTTAACTATTTTTCACTATCTGCAAAGACTAAACAGAGTATTGCGGCTCTGTGCTTGTTTGTAAATACAGAATGAACCAAAGAGAACCAATTCTAAAACAGTAAATGCTTGGATAGCAATCAATCAAATAGAGAGAGAAGCAGGCACGACGGATTACAACGGGGGCAAAGGCCTGCGTTAACTACCCTTCACTATCTGCAAAGAGAGAGTACTGCAAAGAGAAAAGAGGGGGGGAAGGGGGGGCAGCGTTCAAAGCACATCAGCGTGCATAAACACAAAAATGTTTTTACCTATCATGTACTTGACATTTGACAGCATTTGATATTTGGTATTAAAAAACCATTGAAATTCACAGAAAAAACCATAGGTTTTAGGCCATATATAGTTAGGAATTTGCATTTACAAAACCTTGAAAATTCACTGAAAAAACCATAGGTTATAGACCATATATAGTTAGGAATTAGCATTTACAAAACCTTATTTTACTCACACAAAACCATTGAAATTCCATATATAGTTAGTTGCACTAACTATATATTGCGCACCCGCAATCCACTGCTGATGTCACATATTACATCATTCATGACATGGTCAGTGACATCACTGATGACATCGAGTTTATTTTTCACGCGGTTCCAATAACGCGCACAGGAGACCCCCTCTACAAGTGGCCTGGACAACATTTGGAAAATTAGAATTATTGCCGAGGGGTCGGAGGTTTGCACGGCCCACCACAAGCCTCAGAACTAACAACCAGCAGCTGGGAACATCGTGGCATAAACAGCACGGAGTGACGCTGTTGCTGTTTGGTGCCCTGTAAGCTGTGCAAATTCGGAGGCAGTGGCAGAGGGTAGCAAGTTTGAAAAGGAGCCACTTGGTGAAAATAAGTAAAACCCCATCGTCCTGGAACAGATCACAAGCCCGCTGCATTCTGGGACCAGGAGTCCCCAACACGAAAGTGAGCCACGTAATCTGCACCAGGTGAGCCTTCCGCCACTTGGTTAGGAGGAGCCTATATGAACATTGCAGTGATGGGGTTAATACAGTCTAAGGAGGACGGCGTTCGAAGAAGGCACGGACCGAAACTAGTCACGCTGAAAACATCCTGAATAAATCACCTTTTCATTTAACTTGCAGCGCCTCCTGCAGTCTTCTGTAAAGAGAGGAGTGAATCGAGTTTATATACATATACATATACATACATATATATATACATATACATATATACATATACATATATATACATATATACATATATACATATATATATATATATATATACATATATGTTATGTTATGTTATGTTATGTTAGTGCTATTTGTATTGCGCACGGCTGCTCCAGCGAAGGAGCGTCCCGGCGCACCGACAAGGTGGCGAACACAACACAACAGGAAAACAGAAAATATTATTAAAAATGGGGGAGTTGAGGTTTTAACATAGCTCAGAAAATAGATGAGTTTTAGCGGCCTTGCGGAAAGAAAGCAAGTCGCCAAGGGTCCGGAGTTTCAAGGGGAGAGCGTTCCAAAGTGCGGCTGCCCGCACCCTAAAAGAGCGACCCCCCGCCCGACTGAGTTTGAACCGAGGGGCTACCGCTAATTCTTGGTCCAGCGAGCGCAAAGTGCGGCCCGGGATATAAGGGCACAAAAGTTGGCGCAGTAAGGGAGGCGATAGGCCCTTCAGAATCTTGAAAGAAATGCAAAGTACTTTAAAGTGGATCCGCTGCCTAACGGGTAACCAATGCAAGGCTCGCAAAGTTGGACCGGCCGAGCAGAACCTAGGAAGACCTACGATTGCTCTGGCCGCTGCGTTCTGCACTCTGAAGTCAGGTTAGCTCGGCCTGGTTTAATCCTATAAAAAGGGAGCTGGCATAGTCCAGCCGAGCCAAAACCGTTGCTTGTACCACCAGTTGACGAGTTGCGGCATCAAAATATTTAAGGGCAGGTCGCAGATTGCGCAAGATGCCAAAGCAGCACGCCGCCGTCCTTTTGGTGTGGCCAACAAAGTTGAGGGAAGGGTCCAGCCAAACACCAAGATTTTTGATCTCCGCAACCGGAGTGGGGGTCGGCCCCAACTCAGGGGGCCACCAAGTATCTCCCCATAGGTCCGTCCGCTTCCCAAAGACCATCACCTCCGTTTTTTTGGCGTTTAGTTGGAGACAGTTGGACGTCATCCAACCAGCCACCGCCCTAAGTCCTTCTCTGAATCTTGGGGCATCCACCCCAGAGTCCCCGCTGATCGTGACCGCTAGCTGGGTGTCATCTGCGTACGACACCATGGTCATACCACAGAGCTTCACAACCTCAGCCAGCGGCCTCACGTAGATGTTAAACAACGTGGGACTCAGCGAGGAACCCTGCGGGACCCCAAGAGACAGAGGATGACATTTGGACTGATAGGGCGGGGACGCCACACAGAAGGAACGATCCCTGAGAAACGAACGAAACCACTGGTGTGCAGTGCCGATCACCCCTATCTACTCAAGACGCTGCAGGAGAATATCATGGGAGACCGTGTCAAAGGCGGCGCTTAGGTCTAACAAAACAAGCGCCGCCGTTTGACCTGCATCCAGAACTGCCCGCAGGTGCTCGACCATAGATAGCAGTGCTGTCTCCGTACTGTGGCTGGCCCGAAAACCATTCTGGGTGTCGTCCAGAATGTTGGCATGCGACAGATGATCAGTGAGGGCGGTGTTAACATGCACCTCCGCGAGTTTGGCTGGCCACGGGAGAAGCGAAATCGGGCGGTAGTTCTCCGATTTTGTAGGGTCGAGAGATGGTTTTTTCAAAATGGGAATTACTACCGCATGCTTCCACTTCAAAGGCACCTGGCCAGATGATAGCGACATGTTGATTAAGTCGCAAACCGGGCGAGCAAAAGTCTGGTCTCTGAACATTGGTGGCTTGAGCGGGTCGACCAGCGACCCAGACTTAACTCGGAGAGCCAGGGCCGTGTAAGACTCCAAAGAGAGATAGGGGAGAGAGTCTAGCACCACCTGATCCGGCAGGATGGGTGGCCCCATACTGGTTTGTGCAGTGGTGGGGAAGGCCCTATAGATGGTCTGGACCTTCTCCAGGAAGAAAGCCGCCAGCGCTTCACAATGGGTATTGGAGCTGATGGAATTACCGGCAGGCTTCCTTGCCACAAGGTCTTTAAGGGCCTTAAAGATGGTTTTGACAGGATTCCCACTGCTGCGAAACTCCAGAGCGTAATATGCAGCCCGGGTTCTACAAACCGCGCGGTGATAAAACTTGACCGCAGCCATATACAGGGTTTTTTTGCTGCTGTCATACCTCTTCCTCCAGTCTCTCTCTGCACGTCTGCAGACACTTTTCAGAGCCCTCAGATTGCCATCATACCAGGGGCTAGGGGCGCGGAGGCCACACTTACTAGAAACCATCGGGATAAGGGAGTCGAGGGCCCTGGTTACCCATCCGCAGAAATGGTCATAGCCAGATTCCACGTTCTCCACTGCACCCAGTGGATCGTCAGTGAGAAGGCGATGGAGATCTTCCGCCTTTAGTTTGCTCCAGCGCCGTCTGGGCATGGCTCGCAGTGGCGCCTTAAGTGGGGCTTCTTTAAGAGGACAGTAAATAGTCACGAGCGAGTGGTCTGACCAGGTCAGGGGGGGGGGGCCACTGTAGCCCCCTCTAAGTTGGAAAAAAAGGGGTCCAGAATGTGGCCACCACTATGAGTGGGGTCCGAGACCAGCTGGAACAGTTGAAGGGCCTCGAGGTTCGCCACCATCCCTCCCACTGAAGAAAGACACAGAGTGTCAAAATGGAGATTCAAGTCTCCGATGATAGAAAAATTGGCAGACCCTACTGCTAGTTAACTGACTGCCTCAGGAAGAGCCTCCCAAAATGCCACGGAACTACCAGGTGGGCGATAAATCAGCAATCCTGACAAGGTAAAATGCGATGTAACTGCAACCTTGAACAGGGCGCTTTCACAACCCGTGATGTTCTGCACTCTCCAGGCGCAAGGATAACAAGATTTAACTGCAAGAGCGACTCCGCCCCTCTCGAAGAGCGGTTGAGCGTGTAGATGGAATACTCAGCGGGGAGCGCCAGATTCAGTACAGTAGAATCGGTATCCTGCAGCCATGTCTCTGTCAGACAAAAGATGTCAGGGGGGTCATTGTCCATAAGATCAGCAATATCCTGATAATGCTTGACCGCCGATCTTACGTTCAAATTCCAGATGGTAAGATGTCGCGAAGAGACATTACTGCTTATGGCAGGCTGCACTATACAGGACCCCAAGCAAGATGGAGCTTCGAGTAGCCAGCCGCCACAAGCACAGCGGTGGGGGCCACACAAAGGATAAACGCTGGCTCCAGCGCAGGGAGGCAGACAGTTGTTAATCGCCAGGAGAGTTTCCCTGGTATACGTGAGCATAGTTAGAGATGCACCTGATGTTAAAGCCACCGCGAGACCAGCGCAACCGAGCGCGGACGGGCGCAGACGGGCAGGACTCTGGCACGACTCCGGCCACGCGAGGACGCGCCCGCTGCGCGATCCCGCTGCGCTAGGGGAGGAGCATTAAATAGGTGTTCCCAGGCGGCACATGCGCACTCAAGCGCTAGCAGATGGAAACGCCTCACTCCACTCACCCCACTCCAAGATGGCCGCCAAAAACGAGCAGGGCACCCACCCCAGGACCAGACCCGCCCAAACGGCGGTGAGGGGCACAATTTATGGTGCAAGTAAGGGGGGATTTTAAAAAGGGTCAAAATGACCAAAACCAGCAGAAATTATAAAATAACGTTTTTAAAACAGCAGTTTTACTGCAAAAACGCGCGAAGCGCTCTCGCAGCAGCAGCTACCTTGTCAGGGGCTGAGAACAGGAGGGACTCGCCTTAAATAGGTGTTCCCAGGCGGCACATGCACACTCAAGCGCTAGCAGATGGAAACGCCTCACTCCACTCACCCCACTCCAAGATGGCCGCCAAAAACGAGCAGGGCACCCACCCCAGGACCAGACCCGCCCAAACGGCGGTGAGGGGCACAATTTATGGTGCAAGTAAGGGGGGATTTTAAAAAGGGTCAAAATGACCAAAACCAGCAGAAATTATAAAATAACGTTTTTAAAACAGCAGTTTTACTGCAAAAACGCGCGAAGTGCTCTCGCAGCAGCAGCTACCTTGTCAGGGGCTGAGAACAGGAGGGACTCGCCTTAAATAGGTGTTCCCAGGCGGCACATGCGCACTCAAGCGCTAGCAGATGGAAACGCCTCACTCCACTCACCCCACTCCAAGATGGCCGCAAAAAACGAGCAGGGCACCCACCTCAGGACCAGACCCGCCCAAACGGCGGTGAGGGGCACAATTTATGGTGCAAGTAAGGGGGGATTTTAAAAAGGGTCAAAATGACCAAAACCAGCAGAAATTATAAAATAACGTTTTTAAAACAGCAGTTTTACTGCAAAAACGCGCGAAGCGCTCTCGCAGCAGCAGCTACCTTATACATATACATATATACATATATATATACATATACATATATATACATATACATATACATATACATATACATATATATATGTAAAAGAATCCCAGCCTGTCGATGCGTGACAGGCAGCAGCAGGGTGCAGACCTCGCAGCTCCACAACAGACAGCCAGAAGTCGAGCTCACAGAAAATCCAGACTCAGGTGAGTAGCAGGTTCAAAGCGTTTATTGGAAGGTAACGCGTTTCACTCCACTGGGGAGCTTGGTCACACAAATGCACTCAAGGAAGGTGAGGATATATATACAAGGTGTGGGAGGGGCTTGATTGGGGAAAAGACACGCCCAAAAGGTAAAACAGAAAATAAAGCAACAGTGTCTACATTATTTTACATGTTAAATTCACATGAAAAGCAGCATGTACCACACAAGATTACATGTTTAAATAAGTGATCAAAGCAATCTGAGAAAGGTATGTAATAAAATGCTGCCATAATCATAGAAGAGCGCTTCAAGAAAATGTGAGTGGAAGTGGCTGGGTAATGGAAAAATATATGATAAAGCAAGTGTCACGACATAGTGCCTATATTTATGCATTGCCTGAACGATAATAGCCAACCACAGAATAGGAGAGCGCTAAAGACAATCAAGGCATAGTGCCTGAAAAATCCAGCGGTACACATGTGTCTCAGAAACGAAGAGAAAAGTCATCACAATACAAAATAAATATTCATGGCACAAGTGAAAATACTGCAAGAGACATGTGAGTCAAATTATAAAAGATGAGGAAAACACAATAAATTAAAGGGAAGTGAAAAAAATAAAGAAAGATGCAAGAGCCCAACCACAGATGTGAACACTAAAAAATAAGAAGAAGGGGAAAACAACAGAACATATAGTCAATATATCGGCATCATATAAAAAATTGAAAAACATGGCAACAATTCCTAGTCAGAATGAATTAGAACAAGAATCATGACTGTAGGGTAACGCCATGCTGAACATTTGGCAATAAGCCATAGACAATAAATGACGCCTAGACAGAGCGAGAGAAGGAAAAGCTAAAAAATAGGAAATTTCTACAGAGACCAGACCACCAAAACTAAGAAGATGGTAAATTACAAGAAGCTTTTCAAATCTTCAGTCAAGTTAAGACCGTTTGGGGCTTTGGTGTCGAGGGACAGAATGAGTTGGGATTCCCGCTGTCTGAGCAGTTTTTCACGGTCCCCACCCCGGCTGGGTGGAGGCACTGAACAAAGAACCGTGTATTGTAGGTCCCTAAGTTTTTTGTTGTGGACTGCTCCGAAATGCCTAGCCACTGGGTAACTGCTGTCACTATTGACAATGGCCCTTATGTGCTGCAATATTCTTTGATGGACAGGCAGCTTGGTACTGCCTATGTATTCCAAGTCGCATGTACACCTGAGCTTATAGACCATAAACTCAGATCTACACGTGAGATGTTCCCTAATAGGGATGGGCGTGTTACTAAATGCTGTAACATAGTGAGTGGCATTTGTGGCAAAGTTACAAGCACGGCAGGAGGTGCATTTAAAAAAGCCCATTTTGGTGGTTTTGGTGAGTTTGGGAGGATTTTCAGGTGCAATCCTATCAAGCGCATCACGCATGGATGGTGCACGCCGGAACGTAATGGTGGGTGTTTCACTAAGCATTGGACCTAAAACAGGGTCTGTAAGAATGATCGGCCATTCCGTGCCAATAATGCGCCTGATTTTGTTCTCCTGTGAGCTGAAAGTAGTTATGAGCCTGACAGTACGCTGGGAATCATCTTGGTTGTCATTGGTGCCAGTGATGCGGTGCTCCCTGGGCTTAAGTAATGTGGCCCTATCTAGTGATGAAGCTTTAGCCAAAGCTTGATCAAGTATAGCTCTTGAGTACCCTCTTTGCAGGAAGCGTTGTTTAGATTCTTCGAGGCAAATTGCCAAGGAATCAGGGTCACTGCAGATTCTGTGAATGCGAATAAATTCGCCAAACGGGATACTGCGGATGGTATGAGCAGGATGGGAGCTGCGTGCGTGCAAGATGGAGTTACCCGCCGTACTCTTCCGATGTAGTTTGGTCATGAGGGTATTGTCCCTGATGAACAACTGTACATCCAAAAACTCAGCTTCAGTGCTGCTAAGGTTAGCAGTGAATTTCAGATTTAAGGTGTTATCATTGCAATCTGATACAAATGAAAGGGCTTGGTCTTGGGTGCCCTTCCAGATGATGCAAATGTCGTCTATGTAGCGCCAGTAATGCGCGATACAAGGCGACCAATGCGCATGTGTGGTTCTGAGCTCGCGCTCCTCCCACCAACCTACATGGAGACATGAATAGCTGGGGGAGAAGCACGAGCCCATAGCCACACCGCGTAGTTGCTGATAGGTGTTGTTTTTAAAGCGGAAATAGTTGGAGGTCAGGCAAAGTTTAATCATGGCAATCAACATGGAATTGTGTTCCCTGAAACAAATGGCACGTGTGTTGAGGTAATATTGACATGCATTTACACCATGCTGATGATTGATGGAGGTGTAGAGGGATTCGATGTCTAGGATCAAAAACAAATAGTCACTGCACCAAACAATATTACCAATCTTGGTCAAAAAGTCAGTAGTATCCTTTAGAAAAGAAGGGAGACTCGCCACATGGGGCTGGAGAAAGAAGTCAACATATTTGGAAATATTTTCCATCATACTCCCAATAGCTGATATGATGGGTCGACCAGGTGTAGGGGTAACAAGCTTGTGCACTTTAGGAAGAAAGTACAAATAGGGTGTCACAGGATGATCTCTGGATAGGAAGTTACATTCATCCTTAGTAAGGAGATTCAATCTTTTCCAGGAGCTCAGTTGTTTGCGTATCAAATTGTGATTCTGAACCATGGCAAACTGTGATGACAGGGTATAGCAAGTAGTGTCCGACAAGTGTCTTTCTGCTTCCGCAATGTAATCAGAGGTTTTCCAAAGAACAGTGTTGCCACCCTTGTCAGCACTTTTGATAATTACATTGTTATCTGATTGAAGTTTATTGATAAGCAGATTGTATTGCTGGTCATTATACTTGAGTTGTTTCCGTTGCATCATGATTGACCTGTTTAGAGCTTTAAGTTCAATAATAACACGGTCGCTGAAGATGTCGACAGCATCACGAGGCATGAGGGGAAAAAAAGTAGACTTGGGTTTAAAGGGCGTCTTCACTGATCTGTTCACATTAAACACTTGACTGACAGTTGGCGTGGTTTGAGACGTACCCTCAAATGCTAAGTCGTAAAGGTCTTGCAACCCAGCATTGTCATGTACCTGGAGTTGGGGTTCCATGTTAGAAGGAGTTTCCGTAGCCCCACTTTGTTTGCGTTTGGCCTCCAATTTGAAATATTTGATGAGTTTAATTTTTCTAACAAACTTGTACAGATCGATCCGGGTTTGATTGTAAGAGAATTTGTTGGGCGGGCAGAATGACAATCCCAGAGACAAAAGCTGTTCTTCCGCCTTGGTAAGAACAGTATCAGATAGGTTGATGACGGTATTGTCCACAGTGCAAGTTATCTGCGCCAGTTCTTGCTTGTTTTTACCTGCGAGGTATTTCTTTTTGTGGTGCTTCCGCCTTGAGCGCCTGCGCTGGCTGGCTGATTGCCGGCTTGGTTTTGAGGATTCCGGGAGCGCAGGGAGTAGCGCCGGTCCTCGTTTACAAAACCCAGTTCCTCTACTACAGTATAGTTTATGTCAGGGTCTAGAGCTGCAGATGTTGAGGCGCCCTCGTCTTCGCTGTTCGAAGTTAGTGAGTTAATTGATATAGTGTCGCTGTTGTCGATTGGAATGCCAGAGCTTTGATTAATAGTAACTGTTTTGCCGCTTGGTGTTTTGCTACTTTTAGATAGTGCTTTGCGCTTCAAGTTATCGTATTTTCTTGAGAAGGTAAATATCCTTCCAGTAGCGTAGTCGTTCTTGTCCCTCGCAAATTTAGTTACCTTGCGCTCTATTATGCTGTCTTCCAATTTCTTTATGCGGATATCAATCTCCGCTTTGCTCTTGGCTATGAAGTCTGTTTCTCCAGTAGCCTCCAACAGTGCCAGTGTTTTGTCTATTTCAACTAAGAGTTTATCGCGGTCTGATTCAGCGTATTTGATTAGGATGTTGACCATATTCATAGAACTTTGTAGGCTGTTGTCCGCCCATTCTTGTAGCATCTGAGGGTCAGGGTTTTCATAGGTTGGAACTGTAAGGATTCTTAGGCCTCTGGGAACTCTGTTTGCATCTCTGTATTTTTCCAGAGATTTCTTCTCCCACCACTTGGCGAGTTCACTTCTTAATAGCTTTTCCAAACTCTTCAGCAGAGTCCTAGCATCACTATTGGCAGTGATTGGTGCTGCCTCATTGGTTTTAGGAATACTTGTTGAGAGGCTTTCAAATCGTGCCTCTGCAGTCGCTTCCCTGGTTTTGAGTGCGTCACTCGATAACATAGTACTTGTGTTTAAATGCACAATCACGCTTTATATTAGGGACAGAATATGTAGCCCAATCCTGCTGTGTAAATAGAGCAAACTGTCTTGACATATATGGCGAATCCCACGCCCCGCTGTGTAATGGACAAACAGGTAAATGACAGATGGGCGGCAACACGGCAGTGGCGATCTGCAGGAATCGGCGCCTCGTGGCTCAGCCGAGAAAATCAATCAGCCGAACCCACAAGCACCACGCCTGATCGAACACACTCACCTCGTAGAAGCCGGCGTAGATGACTGTCAAAGCCGTGCAGTCCAGCGGTGGGGCACAGCAAAGCTGATTCTTTGAATCCAAGAAGAGATGCGTTCCAGACGAACGCAGGCAGCCGCGCCGGCGCTGTGCCTCAGTCAGCGGGAGGGTCCACAAGCCAGGAGCAGCTAATCCCGGCAAACAGATGTAAAAGAATCCCAGCCTGTCGATGCGTGACAGGCAGCAGCAGGGTGCATATACATATACATATATATATACATATACACATATATATATATACATATATACATATATATATACATATATATATATATACATATACATATATATTCACACACAAAGTTTTAGCCCCGGTGGAAGAAACCATAAGGTTGGTAAAGCATTCCTTCATTTATTAAAAGGCAGCTACAAGCAGGGATCACAGGGCAACAGTCACAAAGTATTAGCCAGCCAGACCGGTTTCGGGCATCTTCCCTTCTTCAATGGCTTTCTGCTGAAAACGTTGATTCCTTGAACTTAATTTCAAACAGGATCCGCCCCAGTGGGCATGGCTGCTTGCACAGCTTTGTGGTCCTCGTAGTGCTCCGGTTTCAATCTCTAGTGAGTTTGTCTCGTTGACTTCAGCAGAGAAATAATATGCTTGTTAAACCTCTGTGGGTCGGTAAAATGTCACGCTGTTGATGCCAGTTGTTCATTACAGCATACCTTCTGAAGCCAACCTCCCGTGAATGATGGCACCGTTCTGGCGTCATCCGGGTCCGCTGACACGCGGCAGGTTAGTCCCGCGGCTGGGCTCCAGCCGCTAAATATTCACACACAAAGTTTTAGCCCCGGTGGAAGAAACCACAAGGTTGGTAAAGCATTCCTTCATTTATTAAAAGACAGCTACAAGCAGGGATCACAGGGCAACAGTCACCAAAGTATTAGCCAGCCAGACCGGTTTCGGGCATCTTCCCTTCTTCAATGGCTTTATGCTGAAAACGGCGATTCCTTGCACTTAATTTCAAACAGGATCCGCCCCAGTGGGCGTGGCTGCTTGCACAGCTTTGTGGTCCTCGTAGTGCTCCGGTTTCAATCGCTAGTGAGTTCGTCTCGTTGACTTCAGCAGAGAAATAATATGCTTGTTAAACCTCTGTGGGTCGGTAAAATGTCACGCTGTTGATGCCAGTTGTTCATTGATCATTGTGGAGAAGTGTGGCTCAGGGGTTAGAGGCGGCAGACCCGGAAGCTAAGATCGGCCCGGGACCAGGGTTCAATTCCCCGCCTCGGCGGGTCTTGGGCTACAAATTCCACGGACTCGATAATTCTCGCTCCGGTGCCTTCTCGACTCACGGGTTCACACTCTGCGACTCTGGGCAATAGCTTGCTTAATCTCCACAACGGCCCCTCGCGGCGGGATGCCTGGCTTTCACCTTGTGGATACCCTACCGGGGTTATCTCACAGGGGAATACCAGGACGGGTTCCCTAAGCAAGCGCCGGGAAACCCACTGCGGGTAGCTGTGCGCTATATAAGCTCAAATACATTTACATTTACATTACAGCATACCTACTGAAGCCAACCTCCCGTGAATGATGGCACCTTTCTGGCGTCATCCGGGTCCGCTGACACGCAGCAGGTTTCTCCCGCGGCTGGGCTCCAGCCGCTAAATATTCACACACAAAGTTTTAGCCCCGGTGGAAGAAACCACAAGGTTGGTAAAGCATTCCTTCATTTATTAAAAGGCAGCTACAAGCAGGGATCACAGGGCAACAGTCACCAAAGTATTAGCCAGCCAGACCGGTTTCGGGCATCTTCCCTTCTTCAATGGCTTTCTGCTGAAAACGGCGATTCCTTGCACTTAATTTCAAACAGGATCCGCCCCACTACTCTGTTTTCTCCTGCTCTGTGTGTTATTATATTGCAAATTTTTGTTTTTTACCAAGAGCATTAATGCTGCTGATTACATTGTAGGTAAATTATATTTCAAAATCTTCTGTGCATTTCAGGTGCACTGCTCTCCTTCTCAGTAGCGTTGCTACTATGCTTATTTGTTTTCGATTTTGTGTTCATTTCATTGGCCTGTGAAATTATGTATGAGTGTAGTTTAAAGAACTGCGTAATGCTAGACACTAAGGGGCAAAGCCCGCCCGCCATCCTATCGTAAATCGGGACCGCCCGCCCTAAGGGCGGGGGTCCCGCACACACCATTAGGATGTGCCCGCCACAGTGGCGGGCACATCCTGTATTTATAGTATTGTGGCGGGCGGAGCTCTGTGCTCCGCCCGCCACAATACTAAAAATGCTTTGCAGCATTTACATAATCAAAGCGGCAGGCTCCGCGCGGTGCCTACCGCTTTGATTATGTAAATGCAGGGGGGTACCAACGCTACCCCCCCATGTGCCACCCCCCTTTGGCCTTCACTCCGGGGGCCCACAGAGTGAACACCGCCTGCCTTTCACTCGTGTCATTGTAATATGGCTGGCGGTGTCTCACAGACACCGCCACCATATTAATCATTTTCCACCCCGGCCGCAATGTGACCGGGGCGGAAAAGTGGTGGGCGGTGTTTCCCTACGTTGCGATCCCCCCGCCATTGTAATGTGGTGGGGGGGAAAGGGTGGCGGGCGGTCATTTCTGTCGGGCGGATCGCCACCGCCACCATGGCGGGGGCGATCCGCCCGACATCCTAATGGAGCCCTAAGGGTCAGAATTTTAATTACCGGCGCATCCCTGCAAAGTAGCAGGGATGCGCCAGTAATTGTGCGCCACGCCACCACCACCCATGGTGCGCCGTATTTACAATGCGGCGCACCATGGGCCCAAAACGTCACCAAAGCGTTACGCATCTGTGCTGTAAAGGCGGCGCATTGCTGGAGTTGCGTCGCAACGATGGCGCAGCTCCATCAATGCTCTGGGGTGCCCTATCTCCCCAATGCTGTGTCAAGCCGTAGGTCTGCTTCAAGCAGGCGCAGGGTTTGAGTCAGGCATCATTGTCCTCAAAGTGACTGATTGAAATCTTGTAGATTTCCCTCAGCCACTTTTAGGATGCGTTCCTGCGCAGGAACACCCTCCCTTGCGCCGGAACGCCCCCTGATGGCGCAGGGCTTTACAACGTGATGCATCTCCCATATGCGTCACGTTGTTAATATACGCCGCACCATGGCGCCTCTTTTGTTCTGCCGCTGCGTCACAAAAGTCATGCAACAATGGAGCAAAAGAGCTGCAAGGGGCTTCTAAATCAGCCCCTACAGACTCAAGTCCAGTCCTTCCTTTGTACACATGGCGATAAGAAGAAATAGTGGTGGTGGATTGATAGTTTGAATATTTTAATGACTGGTTAATGTAGTAGGAAACTTTTTAGTGTTGCCGCTGATCTGCAATCACGATGGACTTTGTCTGTCACTTCGCGTGCTGCGGACTGCTGCCTGCCAGTCCTAGACGAACCTTTTTAATAGTATGTTTAGTGAGTTACATAAGAACTTTCCAAGTCGACAGTCCGCAAATCAAGCAATACTAATAACATAGTAGACCACATGAGATCGGTCAATATATCCTGTGGAATAGTTGTCTATTTGCTATTTCGCCAAAATATTTTGTTATTGTTCTTTTGAAATGTTTGATTTGGTTGACAAATATCATCCATGTTTTCTGGTCTTTCTTTCTTTCATGTTGTACATCAGCTCCCCCCAGGGGCAAGAGGACAGAGGAGGAGGGCGAGGCTGCTGTGGAACTGGATGCAGACCAGGATCGGTCAGGCGAGGGCTCCTTTGCTGGCCCCAGTAAGTTTTAATTTTAATATAGAGTACCTATTTTTTCCTAGCGTTCCTCATTCGATTTTTTCTAAATCGTCTTTGATCTTCTTGTAGACTGTATCTAAATTCTTATCCTGCCTCGACTATGACTCCCTGTGGTATTACTAGATTATTCTTATTAGTCTGTCTGTGTAGCTAAGTAAGATTGCACATTTGGCAATTCCATTGGACTCCCATTCTAGTCAGCAATAGCTCTATGCACTGAGTGCAGTCCTCTGGGATTGTCCATAATGTCTTTTCAAGTCTTCTAAATGTTTATGCTTTGACAATTGCCAACAATAAAAAGGTGAATGACCACCAAGAAAGAATAAGATACTACTTTACTTATGGTTTGGATAGGGGGACAATCCATTCTACTACTGTTGCAGGGACAAATCTGCACAAACAGAACTATGGACACTAAATAATGCATTGCTTAGCTTATCAATTATAATAGGTGCTGTTAGACTTTCCACATACCTCAGTGATAACAGACTTTGTAGTTGAACCCCCAATCTCCTTATTGACTAGATAGTGTGGCAGAGTCATTTAGCTCCCAAAGTCACCGATGATTGATCCCCAATGATGATTATCCAACGCAGGACAAGAGTACGGAGTCAGAGTCAAGAAGTGTCAGAGGCACGGACTCATGCTTGCAAAAATTGCAAAACCTTTAGCTCAGCCACTCTAGTCTGGAGGACCAAAAACCACAGAGTCTATTTAAGTTTAAAAGCTTTATTAAAAGTAAACACATTTATTAAATTCAAGTTTGTCATAAAACTAAACGTTTAACTGAAAATGGAAAAGTGCTTAGTGCTGACGATTAATTGAACACATTTCTTGTGGTCAAGCCGAGCTCTCACCTGGTTTGAACTTGATCTTGCTCGTGTTCTTTGAAGTCAAGCTTCTGTCTGTTAGGAGAAAAAGTGGTGCATGCTAAAAATAAAAAGCAAGCCTTCATCAGTTGTGCCAAAAAGTGCATCAAGACAACAGCCTTCCCTGGAAAAAGGGAAATTTTTACTTTAGAGTAGACAGTCACAAATCATTACATTGTTTTCTGTTTTTTTCACATTTCTTTATTCCTAGACCAAATATTATATAGTAGTGAGTGGTGTATTCTAACATTCTTAAATGTACTTTGTAGGTGGAACATCTGGTGGCGGGGCCAGCGCGGAGGTGGTGGTGCTGGATGAGGGGAACAATTCTGGGGAGGAGGCGGTGCAAGTGCCGGACGACACCAATGTGCCTGTGAGGGTTCACACGGTGGTGGCGGGCAGAGGTAAGCTATATATTCCTTACTTATTGAGATTGAAGACTGCAGAGTGTGCTTTCTGCACGGGTGTATTATAAATCAACCAGGTAGTAGCCTCCTCTAAATGTACTTCGACATAGCTGTGAAGTTTTTGGCGAGAAGAATCCCAATCAGATCTGAGATGAACTTGATGGATGGGATGAACGAAAAGCGAAAGAAGGGTGTAAGTAAGTGTGGAAGGACGAGAAATTTAATGATGACTGGCAAAGAAGAATGATATGTGTTTGCTTGGTCCCCGAGGTGGCTGGGAAGGAAAGAATATGGTATGGTGCATGGCTGGGTGAAGCAAGGATGGGTGGGTTAAACAGAAACTGTATGTGTGCATATACTTTGAATGGATGGATGCCTGGATCATGGTACTATCTGACTCTTAGATAGCATATGTGCATCTAGAGAGAGTAGACGGTCACTGGATGAACTAAGTGTTACTTTGAAGAGCATGTAACACCGCACCCGCACGTCCGTTCCAGTGTAGGAAAGGCAAGGAAAAGAAGTTGTAATTTTGTCCAAATACTACCATGAATAGTAGCAGTAGTTTGTATTGCAACTGCAAGCACAGCATATATCCGGTTATTACGGTTGACACTCCCTACCTCTCTTAATAAGTTTAGGTTAGTAGTAGTACGTCATTCATGTGTGGGTGTATCACTGTTCACTCAATAAAAAGCAAAGCACCTAAAGTCATCCCATATGTAATCAAATACATCCCATGTGAAGTGATAGATAATCAGATTATTTAGCTTCTTCATTTTCCTTTTCTAGTACTCATTTGCACTGTAGATTGAAAGTTAAATTAATTAAGCAGTAGCCCTTTTAGCAGAGTATTCTCAGTGCCACCCGTAATAGAAAAGTAAGAGCTTCACCACCTGCATGTACTGGACCAGTACAATAATACAAGTCTGTCTCACTCATCATGGTGTGCGTCTGTTTTTCTCGGGTGCAAGTTCACTGCGCTGGCATTATGCCGGCTTGCATAAGATAACGTACCAATTTTCCTAAACAAGAGAGAAGAAGAACAAGAAGACTGGTGTACTGTCATAGTCGACTGTAATGGAAGTCCATAGTGCTCGTAGAATTTGTTCCTTAAACTCCCACTAATGTTAGAGCAAGGATGAAGAAGTGGGAGGTTAGATAGATACTGGCCTCAATAGTTATGTACTGTGCTTTCAAGTTGCTAGTTGTACTGTGACACAACTTTCTGCTCAATCATTTTGTGGTAATCTTAAGTAGCATTGGTTACAGACTATGTCGGTCTTTCTTCATATAGTTGCTCCTTCCAAATCAAAGAAACCAACAAGGAAGGAGCTGGCTCGAAATGGCCCGGCAACGGAGGCTGGATGCCACTGTCGCCGAATATCGGCGGCTGGTAGCCCTGGAGGAGGAGGACACGCAGTCTACTGGTACATCCACTGGGACAGCTGCATCCTCCTCCGTGCCCCCACGGGCTGCCAGCCAGCGCAGTGCTCCAGCGGTACTGAGCCGGGCTACCAAAGCCAACCGCCACCGCCGAGCAGCAAAGACAGCAGCTGCCCCCCACAGGAGTTGCAAGGCACGCCAGCGCCGCTTATGCCTCAGAGTGTCCTACCTGGAGCAGGAGGTCCTAAAATATAAGAACTTGGTGGAGGGCCTCCGCTTCGACCATGCCACCCTCCGCAAGGAGTATGGTGACCGCTGAGCCTTTAACGAGGCCGGGTCACCCCCTTCGCTCCCCACGCCTGCTGCTCCTGCCTCCTGTGCCTGGATAGTGTGACCCAGCCGCCGCTGGACCGCCCGGGCCTCTCCTTCCGCCCTCTTGACTGCCGCTGCCGGCCTCCGTGTTGTGAGCGACCCAGCCGCCGCTGGGCCGCCCGGATCCACCCCGCCTCCCACGCTTGACCCCGGTAGCGCATCCCTACAGCCCGCCGTCCAGAGGTCCCGCCGCTGCCTCCCTGCGGCCCCGCCCACCATCAGCCCATTGGCCGCCCCGCTCCCGCCACCCAGCTGACCCACCCACCCGGCTCCTTACTTATGATGCCCCCAGAGCGACCGCACAGTGGACACGCGCAGCGGGAGCGCCGAAGGTGCGCCAAAGGTAAGCCCGTCCGCGCCCGTCCGCGCCTGGACCGCGCCCAGCGCCAGGACCCCTGGCCCCCGCAGACACCAGCCCACCCGCCGGACCTACGACGCCACCGAACTCCACGCACTCAACGCCGGCCGAATCCCAGGATGCTACTGAGCCACCCCGAGACACACCCACGGACCCTTCTGCTGCAACGCCTGCAAGTTCACCTGCATCCGGACCTGCACTACTCCTGCACCGACCAAGACCAAGACGAGCAACACCAGCAGCCACCTGAAATGTATCCTGCTCAACACCCGCTCCGTCCACAGACACGCCATTGAGCTCTGGAACCTGCTCGCCACAACCTCACCAGACGTCGCCTTCCTCGCGGAAACCTGGATGTACGCCTCTTCAGCGCCCGACATTGCCATCGCCATCCCAGACGGCTACAAGATCATCCGAAGGGACCGCATCAACCACACCGGAGGAGGCATCGCCATCGTCCACAGGAACACCATCCGCATCACGACCAACGACAACACCCTCGCACCCGCCGAGCACCTGCACTTCCAGGTCCACATCAACCCCAAGACCACTCTCAGAGGCACCCTCATCTACAGACCCCCTGGACCACGCACACAATTCAGCGAAGACATCGCCGACTTCATCAGCCCGCACGCAATCTGCTCCACTGACTACATCCTCCTCGGGGACCTCAACTTCCACCTGGAGAACAACAACGACCGCAACACCACCACCCTGCTGGACAACCTCGGTCTCAAGCAGCTGGTGACCACCCCCACCCACTACGCCGGACACACACTCGACCCCGTCTTCTCATCCAGCAAGGACATCGCCTTCAGCCACGCCACCGGACACCACTGGACGGACCACAGCTGCGTCCACTTCAGCTTCGGAAGGACCATGATCCACCACCACCAGCAACAGGTTGCTCGCAGAAACTGGAACAAGATCACAGCCGACCAGCTTGCGACTTCCCCGAGCAGGAACCCTCCCACCAACACAACGAACCCAAGCCAGGCGGCCACCAACCTCACGAAGTGGATCAACGACTGCGTAGACGAACTCGCCCCCCTGAGGACCCCGCCGAGCAGACCCGGTAGCAAGAAAGCCCCATGGTTCACCGACGAACTCAAGAGCTCCAAGAAGAACTGCCGAGCCCTCGAGAGAACCTGGCGCAGAGACCCAACTCCGGACAACATGGCTGCCCTCAAGCTCGCCACCCGAAAGCACCACCAACTCATCCACGCCACCAAGAAAACCGCATTCAAGGAACGACTGGACAACAACGCACACAACAGCAAGGAACTCTTCAACATCGTCAAAGAGCTCTCCAACCCCAACACCGGAAACAACGACATCACCCCTTCACAAGACCTCTGCAACTCCCTCGCTTCCTACTTCCACAACAAGATCGCGGACATACACAACAGCTTCAGCACTCAACCGACGTACGCCACGACCGAACCACCGCCCCCCACCACCATCCTCCGCGCCTGGACTCCGATCAGCACCGAAGACACCGTCCGCACGATGAACTCCGTTCACTCCGGATCTCCGACCGACCCCTGCCCACACCACGTCTTCAACAAGGCCGACGCTTTCATCGCACCCCACCTGCGGGACATCATCAACACCTCCTTCGACAGGGCTACCTTACCGGAGAGCTGGAAGCACGCCGAACTCAGCGCCCTACTCAAGAAGCCATCAGCCGACCCCACCGACCTCAAGAACTACCGGCCCATCTCGCTGCTCCCGTTTCCTGCAAAAGTCATCGAGAAGACCGTCAACAAGCAGCTGACCGCCTTCCTCGAGACGAACGGATCCATCGACCCCTCGGAGTCTGGCTTCCGGGCCAACCACAGCACCGAGACCGCCCTGATTGCAGCCACCGATGACATCCGAGCTCTGCTCGACAACGGAGAAACAGCAGCCCTCATCCTCCTAGACCTCTCCGCGGCCTTCGACACCGTCTGCCACCGTACCCTAGTACAGCGTCGGAGTCCAGGAAAAGGCACTGGAGTGGATCATCTCCTTCCTCGCCGGAAGGACACAGAGAGTCCGCCTCCCTCCGTTCAGATCTGAAGCCACCGAAGTCATCTGCGGCGTTCCTCAAGGCTCTTCGCTCAGTCCAACCCTCTTCAACGTCTACATGAGCCCCCTCGCAGACATCGCACGCCAGCACAACCTCAACATCATCTCCTACGCCGACGACACCCAGCTGATCCTCTCCCTCACCAACGACCCAGCCACCGCCAGAGCCAACCTTCACGAAGGAATGAAAGAGGTAGCCGAATGGATGAAGAACAGCCGCCTGAAACTGAACTCGGACAAGACGGAAGTCCTCATCCTGGGATCCTCACCCTCCGCCTGGGACGACTCCTGGTGGCCCTCAGCCCTAGGCAGCGCACCCAAACCAACAGACCACGCACGCAACCTGGGCTTCATCCTGGACTCCTCCCTCTCCATGACCAGACAAGTCAACGCCGTCTCCTCGTCGTGCTTCAACACCCTGCGCATGCTACGTAAGATCATCCGGTGGATCCCCACCGAGACCTGGAAGACGGTCACCCAGGCCCTCGTCACCAGCCGGCTGGACTACGGCAACTCCCTCTACGCCGGAACCACCGCCAAACTCCAGAAGAGACTCCAGCGGATCCAGAACGCCTCAGCACGACTCATCCTGGACATCCCCCGTCGCAGCCACATCTCCGGACACCTGAGAGACCTGCACTGGCTCCCGGTCAACAAGAGAATCACCTTCCGTCTCCTCACCCACGCACACAAAGCCCTACACAACCAAGGCCCAGGATACCTCAACAGCCGCCTCAACTTCTACGCTCCCAAACGCCAGCTTCGATCGACCGGCCACGCCCTCGCCGCCGTCCCCCGCATCCGAAGAGCCACCACAGGGGGACGGTCCTTCTCCTACCTCGCCGCCAAGACATGGAACTCCCTCCCGACCCACCTCCGCCTGACCCAGGACCACCTCGCCTTCAGGAAGCAACTCAAGACCTGGCTGTTCGAGCAGTAGCGGACCCCCCTCCCCTAGCGCCTTGAGACCCTCTGGGTGAGTAGCGCGCTATATAAATGCTTTGATTGATTGATTGATTGATTGGCCGCTTAAGTGAACAGCACCCTGCCGTAGTGTCCCTTGCCCCTTTTTTAGAGACTTTTGGGGATTGGGAGTTGGGTTGTTTTTGGGACTTTTGAAGGACAATCGTTGGGGTTAGGGAGGGTCTTGCGGGAGATTATTTTGTTAGGGCTACACAAATATACTTTTTGAAACTTTATCTGAGCATACCTGTTTTTTACTGCTTTTGAGTCGGGTGGGTGGGGGTTTAACAGTAAGTTTGTTTTCCTGAAACTTAAGTCTGTGTCATTTTCTTCCTTTAAGTGTAAATGGCTAAATGTTTTCAACACTAAGTGCCTCTCACAGAGTAAGTGAATTCAAGAGTCCTAGGACTTTAGTAGTACTACCGTCAATCTCTCGTCTCTCCTAATACTCCATTATACTACCTCCCACCAAACGCTTATCTTAACTGTAATTTGTGTTTGAAAGTAGAGCTAGGCCCAGGGCTGGCTCCACGGGAAATGGCGATTAAGGTTGGAAATCCTGGGCGGATGAAATGTCCTCATTGTGGTGGTACTAGTGGTGTGACACAGTGGCAGTTGCATGCCTATGGAAAAAAAGAAAATGAAACCTGCTTTGTCCTTACTGGAGCATTACAACGGTACGATAGAGAATATAGCAGGTGACAGTACACTAGAACAGTGCTACAATGTAGCCTAACAAATGGTAAAGTATTGAAAGTATAACTAGTACTTGCGTTGAATTTCTTTGACATTGGCTACTACTACAAGAAATAGTACTGAAGCTGAGTAAGTCTAGAATCAATCCTCGGATTCCTTCACCAGCCTGTTGCTATGACCTTATCCTCCCCAGCAAGTGTGTGGAATTATTGCTGTCATTTAGTCACACATCAATCAAAACCACACGGCCCGGGGGAAGAGGGTTAGGGTTTGGAAAATGGATGGGAATGGTTTTTTTTTTTGGGGTAAGTTTTGTTGAGAGAAGAAAAAAAAAGTACAGCATGGACAAACAATTGAAGATAAAGAAATCTTTGGGTACAAAGCTAACCATAAATCTTTTAAGTGACATAAAGGAAGTGCATGCACTACTGCATGCATGGTTACTGAAAAGTAACTAGTACTTTCGACAACCGTGAATGACAGAATGCGACAGTACAGGGCTGCAGCGTTTTCACTTGCCTATCTCTGCACTCAGAGAAACACTTCTTACATTAAATTAGGTTTAAAAAATAGCCGAAGTAAAACCTATAGAATGGCTGTAGGGATCAATTTAGAAGCAGAGAGAGATTCAAGAAATGCAGTCACACTCGTAGAAGTTCACAGCAATAACATTACTTAAAAAATAATTTGCAAAGAATGGATACTGTATCTGTATGTTGTTGTAGTTGTCCTGTTGAATTTGGTAAGTAAGTTGCACGCATCAAACCATTCCTCTTATTAGCGGCACTCCTCCATTCCAGCTGACGCTTCGTCCATCAATGTTGGTGACCAGAAGACACCCTGTCCACTGCCTGCCTGGCGGATGCTGAATTGCGGCTCGCTAATGTGACGCCCGACTTCATCCTTTTTTTCCCATTGCAAAGACTGAAACCCGGCCTGTAATTATTGATGGAAAAACAGGAAGTGATATTAGAACACCACCGATAAATAAATATAAGGTATGTACGCTGTGTAGTGCAAAAAGTCACACTTTGAGTTTCCTAATAGACAGTACAATATTTTTGAAAGTGCGTACTCTGTCTGAGTCTCCTTTTGAAGGATAAATAAGTATGGGCAAATTAATTTAGCGGATCTATCCCCTCAAGCTAGGTGTACTGTAAACTGTGTTTTAGAACAAAATTAGACCTTCCCAGCAGTGCTCCCACCCAGACCCTTACTAAAGCCAGTCAGAAAAATTTAGAAGACCCCCAATCAGATCTCAAAAAACGAGGCCTAGTAGAAAACTGGTGACAAAACGTACTTTGAAAGTAAAAGTAGGCCCAAATCCCCCCTTACCCACCGTGGATTGTATTCAAACCACTTGCAAGCAAGCAAAAGTATCCATACCCAGCATCGCTCAAAGACTCGCAAACCCCCCCACAAACAGCCCCCCACCCAAACACATGCAATACAAATACTGCTAACCCTAACGAGCCCTAAGTTAAGAATAGTGGCAAACGTTTCTTTAACTATGCCAAATCCCCCCTTTCCCACCATGGATTTTCTTCAAATCCCTTGCAACCAAAATTACACATTCCCACGAGTGCTCTAAGACCCCAGAACTCAGTTGCAAAAATCTAGAACACCCATGCAATCCTGCTGCTAGGGCTAACCCTAACGAACTCTAAGTTACAAAAAGTGCCAAAAGGCTTTTCCTCATGGATTTTGTCCAAACCACTTCTATCCGGTATTAGACCTTCCCAGGAATGCCCCAAGACCCGCCAACCCACCCGCAAAAAAGCACAACACCCCCAAACAGCCAAAAAGGAAAATCTCATACTTACAATATTTATCGGCCTTCGGTCCAAACGCGCTGTGCAGCTAGGTCATAACTCCCGTTTTCCACCACGGATTTCCTGAAAAGCAAATGCAATCAAAATTAGACTGTCCCAGCAGTGCTCCCAGACCCCAAAACCCACCCACAAACACCCGGACCCCCCCCCCCCCCCAAAGAGCACCTCAAAGGCAAGCAAGTCAGCAAAAACGCAAAAAAAAATTTGCCTCCGATTTGGTCCAAATCACTTTTATCCGGTATTAGAGCTTCCCAGCAATGGCCCCAGAGCCGTCAACCCAGGCGAAAATAGTAGAGGACCCCCAAACAGCCAAAAAGCAAAAGTACAAAAATGGGGACTTAGTCATTTTCATGGCAATTTCCAAAATCACTCCGCGCGCGCTCTGCAGCTAGGCCCTAACTCCCCTCTGCCACCATGGATTTGCTTCAAACCTCTTGCAATCAAAAGTATCAATAGCCAGCAGTGCTCCCAGACCCCGAAACCCACCCACAAACACCCGGACCCCCCCCCCCCAAAGAGCACCTCAAAGGCAAGCAAGTCAGCAAAAACGCAAAAAAAAATTTGCCTCCGATTTGGTCCAAACCACTTTTATCCGGTATTAGAGCTTCCCAGCAATGGCCCCAAGACCCGCCAACTCACCCGCAAAGAAGTAGAACACCCCCAAAAGTGCAGAGTCTTTCTTCATTGGGCGTAATCCAGCCCTCTGCTTTGAGGGAAATAGGAGTCTGGAGGAGGAGGATAGAGGAGCATGTTCTTGTGAACTTGTGAACCTGAGGAATGCAGACTGCGGCACCTTCAAATCAATAAGCAAACAAGTGAAGACAGTTCTGCTGATGGGCTTGTTTTTGTGATTAGGTGATTAAAGTTTTAATTGTATTAACTGTGCAAAACAAAGAAAGACAGACACACAGGAATAAAAGTGAAAAAGGACGAAAAAGAAAGTTATTGATTCATTGGCTCATTTTCAGGGCTCGGTGTCAGGGAATAAGAATAAGAGTTCGGCCTCATACTCTGCGAATTTAGGCAGGAATAGGTCAGTGTCACCGAACAGAGAAGAAATTCCCTTATCTAAGTTGCTGTCCTCCTAGTCTTCATCCGGCGTGTGTTCTCGTACTTTGTAATCTGGTGGTATGAGGTGCTGATTCATCTTGATCATTGTTAACCTCTCCACATTTTTGGGCGAGAGGCGGGTCAGTTTGGAAGTTACAATGCCACCAGCAGCACTGAAAACACATTCAGAAGACACGCTTGCGAGTGGGCAAGATAAGTAGTTTATAGCCAGGTTGGAGATCTGTGCCCACAATTCTTTTTTCCCCATGCCAATACGCCAATGGGTCAGCATTAAGATAGACCTCTGTTGAGTCATTCAGATAGTCCTGCACCATCGACTGAAGGTTCTCCATGGTTCCTCCACTTTGCTTACTTTTTGCTGGGAGTGTGACCTTTTGAGAACCAAACCCAAGCTCAGTTAGGCAATCCTCTTCTCCATCTCCACCCAATGTTACTGGTGTGTCTGGTGCAGATGATCCGGTTGCCGGTGTCTTTAACGGCTGAGAGGTCACTTCTGCCACAGCCACAGGTGCAGAAGTGGATTCTTTTGACTGGGATGGCCTGCTGATGCTGATGTACTGCCTTTTCCTTCAATTTCCTGCCGTTCTCTTTCAAACCTCATGGCTGACAAGGCTAGCCAACGTTTGTACTTTGTAACATCTTCATCATCAAAAGGAAAGAATGCTCGGCCTGCCAGCGCTTTTTTGTAGCGTGGATCCAGAATAGTAGCACAAATGTAATGCTGTTCTGAGTGGATAATTTTAAGACGTTCATCGCCAAGTAGGCGCTCTAATAATTTCTCTGCCAAAACAAAAGCGTCTTGCTTTTTTTAATCTTTTTGAAACATAGAAGACACCTCCTTCAGTTTGTGCTCCAGCATGCTCAACAATTGGATAGCTTTTCCCAAATTACAGTCCTCCTTGCTGACTTCATGCGTGAAGATCTCAAAAGGACGAAGCAGGTCTGTCAGGCTTTTAACTAGGTTCCATTGCGCCGCATCTAGCCTCAGGTCCTTCTGAGCTGTACCCAGTGTTAAGAAATAGTGATCTAGTACCGTATACTGCTCATACAGACGCTCAAGCATGTAGAAGGTTGAGTTCCAACGTGTTGGCACCTCCTGGATGAGTGCTTTCACTGGCATTCAACGTTCATGTAGCAGGCTCCTCAGATGCTTCCGGGCCTTAAAAGAATGGCTGAAATGGTTGCACATTCTTCGGCAGGTGGCCACTAACTCGCACGCTGGACTGTCTTCATCACTCAAGAAATTTTTTAACAACCAGGTTTATACAGTGCGCCAAACACGGCACTCTGAAATAGTGACCCAGCTCCATGACCTTAACTACATTGGCGCCATTATCCGTGGAAACATAACCAATCTGGCGTTTTTTGGGGGACAGCCAGTGAAAGACCTTTGTGTGAAACTCATTCAAACTGTTTTCTACTGTATGACGTTTCTCCAAGCCAAACATGGCTAGTGTTGCATGTTTCCAAGCAGCTTTAAAAACTTGGTCCCGGTCAACACCTGCGTTTAGCTTTGCTTTAACCCCTGAAAAAGAGACCCAGTGTGCAGTGATGCACATGTAATCAGCGCCTGAGGCACTGGTCCACATGCCTGTTGTCAGATGTATAGTGTGAACAGCACTCTTCTGCAAAGCTGCCCCAATCACCTCCAGTACATCTTCATGTAGTGCTGTAACCGCAACTCTGGCAAAATAGAACCAGCTAGGAACCTTCCATTTAGGGCAGAGCGCTGCCACTAATTCTAAAAAACCAACCCCTTCCACAAAAGAAAAAGGGAGAAGGTCCAGAGCTAGCATTTTAGCCAGCTTACTGTTATACAGATGCGTCAGTGGGTGGTTGCGATCATATGGAGCGTCTGAAAACAACATGGTTCTAATGTTGGCCTGGACCATTTTACGGGATGATGATGACTTCTTCGACCCAGTTACTCTCTCTGCTGAACTTTTTCGCATTGGTGTCTCACTCTCTCCCACACTCTTAGTGTGGCTCACAGGGAGTGTGCTGCTGACAGGGGTACTGGGTGTAAGTGAAGTGTTTGACACTTCTTCCTCCTCGTCATCATCAGATGAAACATCAACGTTTACAGTTTGTTGACTTCCAATTCGGGCTTCCTTGATCTCCTTTAGGTGCACAAACCATTGGACAGTGTGCTGTCTCCCAAGATGAGCTCTCTGGCCTCCGGTACCATAGTTGGTACCAAACTTACCACGACTAACTGCATGCTTACAAATGCTACAAATGGCGAAGTTTTCCTTTTTTGGGCAAACACTAAAGAAGTCCCAAACTGCAGACTTGAAAAGTTTGTGGGGGCCGGAGGAGGCGGCGATACTGGTGGTGGTCATGCTGCTAATGCCAGATGAAGTGGAGGATGTGGATTGCCGAACTTTACTACGTTGTGCACTTTCACCACCACTAATTGAGGTCGAGGTGGATGGAGGTCCCTTCTGGCGAGGAAGAAATATGGAAGCGGTAGGTGTACTAGTTAACTCCAATGATTGTGGTGTTTCCATTGCCTCCTCGTCGACAACATCATCATCACGCTCAGCAGCTTCTCGGGCTAGGGTCAAAATGTCTGTTTGCTGCATGCCCGCTGAGGCTGGAGTGAAGCCTATGACGACTGCGTCGTCGTCGTGAGAGTCTTCATCAGCAGGAGTATCCGCCACTTCTTGTTGAGCCTCATCACACTCCATAACTTTGAGACTTTCGACGACCTTCCTTTTACGCTTAACTACCTTTGTCAGATCATGGTGTGCCTCACTCTCAGACGGCAGTGATGGTTCCCAATTTAGATCCCTATCATCAGAAGGAGGTGGGCTTGAAGAAGATGTAGACACCACCCTTGATCTTTTCCTTGCTAGGGATGTGGAAGACAATGAATGATCATCAGGAGGAGTGGCTTCCTCAAATGATACCTCGGCTTGATTGTCGATTTCCTGATGTGCCCCTACTTCGTGAGGAACAACTATTGTGGGCACTTGTGACCCTCCATGCACCCCTGCTTGCGCATCTCCTTACGCTGCCTCTCCTTCCACATGTACTTGGGCTTGTACTTGCACATGTGGTTGTTGTTGCGGCTGTGGTTGTTCAACACTCGTCAGATGAGTTACAACAACCTGTGTTGATTGAGGGACATTGCTGATACTTTCTTGCGATGATCCAACATCACTGGTCGATGGTGATTGAACAACTGGACTAAGTGCCTCTGCAGCACTCAAGGGCTTGGACTTAAGTTGGCGTGGTGGTGGTGGCACTGAGCCCAATGGTGCGGGGGTGCTGCTCCCAGCTTGGTCCCCAGCAGATCCTGCTGCTGCTGCAGGCGTACTTTTTTTTTTACTCCCAAAAAATGTGGCGGCCGGCACACCAGTCTTCTTGGTAACTTGCTTCTTCTGCTCCTTACTGGCAACTTTCTTGCTAGAGGAGCTACGGGGAACTTTTTTGGGGGCCAACTTCTTCAGAGGTCAGAACAGCAGGCCGCAGTTGCACGAGTTGCAGAGTTGTCTGTGACGAGACGTGACGTCGCGTGACGTTATGCTGCACACACACACCGCTGCAGGACTTCTTCCTGGCACTGGTGGTTCTCTTGAGTCTTGTGCACCTAAAAGCAATGGAAGACAGAGAACATCAGTTCAGTTATACACCCCAAAAACTCAAAAGCCACATAAAAATCAGCACAATCCCATGCCATCCAAGCCCTCCATGATGTTTAAATTCAAGACACCCCACAGAAAGACTAGGCCCATGCACCACTCACTACCCCTGGGCATAATGGTTGAAAGCTAGGCAAAATGGTTGCAGGCCTAAGAACACTGCCTGCATTCAAAATGGCCCCTTGCCTCCCAGCACATGGCCAGGGCCTGCCTGTACCAGCAGTCAAAATGGCCCCCACCCAACAGCCCAAAAAAATCGAAAAAGACCGAAAAATCAGCACAATCTCATGCCATCCATCCCCTCCATGATGTTTAAATTCAAGACACCCCACAGAAAGACTAGGCCCATGCACCACTCACTACCCCAGGTCAAAAGGCCACAACAACAGCCCAAAAATCGAAAAACACAAAAAAATCAGCACAATCCCATGCCATCCATGCCCTCCATGATGTTTACATTCAAGACACCCCACAGAAAGACTAGGCCCATGCACCACTCACTACCCCTGGTCAAAAGGCCACAACAACAGCACAAAA